>NC_080572.1:36159015-36164015 GCF_030247185.1 Malaya genurostris
ATGGCCGCCTTCGTTCAACACCGTTCTTTGGTAGCTATCAAATCACCGTCCTCCTTCCCCTTCTCGTGTCAAGAGAAAAAGTACGGCTTGGGATACGAAATCCCGTGCCATTGAATTTCACCACAACGTATTTCATTCGCACATTCGTGTTCGTATGAGACACTAGCCGTACCCCGATTGTACGCGGTGCTAGATGTCAAGCAAAACAATCGAAAAAAGATTCCCATCTTTGACGGCCGACTACGGTTCGACCACTGCCCATGGTTGATGATGGTACACCAATCAGGACGAATCATAATACCTGCTACTGTCGTTAGCTATCGCATATAACGTGGTAGCCGTATAACATTCATCAGACACCTAAATCCTATTCGCATTAGTCGGAGTCGGTTCGACAGAGCGACAGAACACGCTTCCGTCTGTTTAACCAACCGATCGACCATTAACTTGTACCTCCTCCGACCAAACCATAGTGCACCACATCATGGTTGGACTCCCTCATATAGCCATTACGCCTCACTGTTCGTACCTGTCCAACCAAGCCGTAATGTACAACATCATGGTTGGACTCCCTCATATAGCCATTATGCCTCACTGTTCGTACCTGTCCAACCAAGCCGTAATGTACAACATCATGGTTGGACTCCCTCATATAGCCATTATGCCTCACTGTTCGTACCTGTCCAACCAAGCCGTAATGTACAACATCATGGTTGGACTCCCTCATATAGCCATTATGCCTCACTGTTCGTACCTGTCCAACCAAGCCGTAATGTACAACATCATGGTTGGACTCCCTCATATAGCCATTATGCCTCACTGTTCGAACCTGTGCAGCCAAGCCGTAGTGTACCGCACCATGGTTGGTCGACTCACATGGCATGCACCCCCTCCGGACCAAATTGACCATACGCTCAAAATGCATTTTTTGGGCTCAAAAGTCAATATTTTCGACGCATACGTTCCGAAATGTGGTCCCCCTATAGATAGATTTGTGGCCAAAACAGGCCAACTTTATCATGATTTGTAATAACTTTAACGCGTCGGTCCACCGCAACCAGCGGAACCGTATACTACGGTACCGTCAGTGAGACAACTATGCCTCGCATCGTGCGGCAGACCGACCGGAACGTAGAAGGCGGTTTCGCTGACATGCCCACTACAAGGGCCATTAATGGTTCATCATATGGCAAACTGATGGGAACATCTTAGACGAGTATGGGGATGTATCCCACTACAAGGGCCATTCATGCCACATCATATGGCAAACTGATGGGAACATCTTAGACGAGTATGGGGATGTATCCCACTACAAGGGCCATTCATGCCACATCATATGGCAAACTGATGGGAACATCTTAGACGAGTATGGTGATATATGGTAAATAAAAACTTGAAAAAAACTTAAAAAAAATAAGCACGTCATCGAACGATCAAGTCGTTCGAGACGTGCTATACAGTCCTAGTACGATACCTCCACTAGGTCATGTACTATCCACGGGACCGATTACCAGAGTAGAATCAGTTGGCAAGAGACATAGAATGTCGCACTATACCACTATATGGTATAGTGATATAGTGCGAAAAGTTTTACTGACAGTATTACTAATACCAGTTTTTGCAACCGGGTTACTTGACCAAGTTTCCATCTGTTGATCACATCGACCCAGTGATATAAAGTTCTGGGTCGTACATGTCGTAACAATTGTTAAGTGCACGAGTGGTTTAAGATTGGTGATTGGTTGAAAACGTATCTATGGCTAACGCCTAACAGCGATGCACATGCAGCGAACCGCTCCCGTATACACGTCCGTAGTTATGTATACAGTGTTAACCGTTAACGCCTATCGATGCGGCATAGACAGCGGACCGCCCATATACGTGTCCATGGTGATGGTTCGTACCGAGAGGCATTATTTAAAATCGTTGTTACGGCTTACTTTGGTAAACGAACGTAACGACATATGGTGCGTTCTGGTAGTTTTGCGACGTACTTTCACGACGTGAAGTCCGTTTTGGAAAATCTGCGCACAAATTTTTTGTTCCATACAAATGTGACCAAGTTGCAACCGGTCAACCCGGTTTACTAAGCGTATGCCTCTCATGCTGCGGCCTTCCAGCATGTTACCCATGTACGAACTGGCACATATCCCGCACGGATAGGCATTGCGCCTACGTTCGTAACTTATCACCTATCCCGCGTACTACGCTCACGTCAATTGCATTCGACAGAGCGGGGACGGCACTACCATATGTGAAACAGCTGGGTTTTGGAAAAAAAATGCGGGTGTTGACTGAACTAAATCGGTTGTTGGAATAACTAAAAAAGTGTTGGACTTAGCTAAGAAAAAAAAATCGGATAGGTTGTTGGAAAAGCTAACTGAAAATATGTAGGTTGTTGGAATTGCTAACTACGGTTTGGAGGGACAGGTACGAACAGAGAGGCGAATAGCTATATGAGCGCTGGTGAAGTGGTGCACTACCGTGGCCCACTGCCAGATAGGTGGGAGCTCGGGTAAAATATTATCTCCCGGGCAACAATGAGATACCACCGTTGCTTCCGGCACTTGTCGGAGGCGTAGGAGGGAGAGTCTGTCAGGTTTCGTATCGTATTCCGAACGAATCCGGTTCAGACAAGGTTATAGTGATATAGTGCGAATTCAATATTGATCAAAGAAGTATTTATCAAGTGTGTGTGTTTAGATAGAGGAGCGTATTTAGAGTTAAACCATTAACGACTAAATTTTGTGTGGTGTTTATACGATGGCACCTACAACAAGAGCAGACCGCAATAAGCTGCAGCGGTCACTGACGGACATTGCGTCGTCATTGGTAGTAAGACAGGGCGATAAAGCTATCTGCAACATCGATCCCGCGTCAGGATGTCCATACGTCCAGAGTAGATTTGCCCCTGGCAACTTCATCCGTCACTTTCGTACCGTACATACGGAACGTGCATGTGCAAACAATCTCCTTACAATTGCCTATCCAATGGAGAAGAAGGAAAGAGTAATTCCTAAGCGTTTGATAGCTATTGACCGGCAGTTACTAATTGCGTCAGCAGTTAAGCTGACGACCTTCCATCATCTTCCTATTTCCTGCTTCGAGTGGGAAGGCTTCAAAGACTTACTGAAACCGATTACAACGACTCTTGGGTGCACTTTGAACCGTGTCACAATGAAATGTCATCTCTCGAAGACTGCCTGTCGTCTAAAAGAAATGTTGATAGATGAGATGAAAGGCAAGCTCGTCTGCTTGAAAATAGATTCTGCTGCCCGACACAATCGCCATATCTTAGGCATCAATGTACAGTATGCCCTAGACGAGCAGGTGGTCATTCGTACCCTTGGTATGATCGAAATCAAAGAAAGTCAAACAGCGGTGTTCTTGAAATCAAAAGTTATGGATACTTTGGCCGACTATGGGCTATCTCTTGAGAACATATTTTCCGTGACATGCGACAATGGGGCTAATATGGTGGCAACGGTTAGAAAATTAAACAATGATACGTACGTAATGCCTACAGAGCAGCAGGCTGATGGTACGAACATAGATGAGCTGGATGAGTCGGATGTGATAGAGGATGATAAACAGTGTGAACGAAACGTTACTGCTGAACTGGCCAATGAACTGTCCGAAAGGATTACTCTTGTGAGATGTGCCGTGCATACCTTACAGCTTGCAATACTGGATGTTGTTGATAAATCCGATGAGTCTATCCGAGCCATCACTGCTGTTGCTAGAAAATGTAAGCTGGTGAAGTACCGGTCAGAGTTTGAAAGCTACGATGCTTCATACCCACCCGTCTGGAGTAGGACACGATGGGGTGGTATATTCAAAATGATGGAATCGTTCGTACACCAAAAAAGGTTTTTTAACCAGTTGGCCGATAATTTTCCCGAACTAGACCTTTCCAATCAATGGTCGTTCATTGAGCATTACTATGATACGTTTAAGCCGTTGTACATCTGCACAAAGCAAATGCAAGAGAAGCACGTGTCGTTATCTGACTTCTATATGGCATGGCTGATGGCAACGAGTGAGGTACAGAAAGTTCGCGAAAACTCTTTCAGTCCCCATTTACTTCGGTCGTTGAACAATAGATTGAACATTTTGCGCCAATTGAAGGCGGTTCAGATGGCATTATACCTGGATCCAAGGTTCAACTATCGAGGTTCTAAAATATTCACGGCTGAGGAAAAAGATAAAATTCAGCAATACATAGTCGATACATGGGAACGTATCTGCCAACTGGGTAAAACACCGGCTAGTACAAGTAGAGAATCGTCAGAGTCTACCGATGATTTTGATCAGTATCTTACGCAAATGTTTGGTGAATCCGTGAATCTTGGTTGCGAGACCGGGTTTCTTCAACAAGTTAAGTCTTTGGACCTAGAGCCACGCCAAAAACATAACTACAACGTGTGGGACCATTGGTTGCGCCGTAAGACTACGCACCCAGAGATATATGCAGTAGCAATGGTTGTACTATCCACACCATCGAACCAAGTCTCTGTTGAACGGTCTTTCAGTGCCCTTGCCTTGGTTCTCTCTAATCAACGCACTGGCCTTGGGAAAGATACGTTGGAAAACATTTTACTTATTAAATTAAACAAAGACTTATTCTCCAGGGCGCTGGGAACTGCGTATGATTGGAAGGGCCCAATCGACCCGGTTGACGATGATTCTCAGGAATGAATATGATACCGTTGATGCTCAACTGAATGTCGAATGAGACAAATATTGTCGTCTATCACTGGCTCATCGCCGGGTGATAGGGGGATAACTTTTGTTCACATTTTCATGAAATCAATTTCCAATGATACTGAAAGGGTTCGGCAGTCATGATACTTGTTATGATTCAATTAGCGACAATCGTCGTTGGGTGGACGATGATATATGTGTTGTCTCAATGTAAGCTCGAGTCACCATTGTGATAACGAATTTTTTCAGCACTGACAGTAAAACTTTTCGCACTATATCACTATACCATATAGTGG
>NC_080572.1:36174015-36176515 GCF_030247185.1 Malaya genurostris
GAAGTGGTGCACTACCGTGGCCCACTGCCAGATAGGTGGGAGCTCGGGTAAAATATTATCTCCCGGGCAACAATGAGATACCACCGTTGCTTCCGGCACTTGTCGGAGGCGTAGGAGGGAGAGTCTGTCAGGTTTCGTATCGTATTCCGAACGAATCCGGTTCAGACAAGGTTATAGTGATATAGTGCGAATTCAATATTGATCAAAGAAGTATTTATCAAGTGTGTGTGTTTAGATAGAGGAGCGTATTTAGAGTTAAACCATTAACGACTAAATTTTGTGTGGTGTTTATACGATGGCACCTACAACAAGAGCAGACCGCAATAAGCTGCAGCGGTCACTGACGGACATTGCGTCGTCATTGGTAGTAAGACAGGGCGATAAAGCTATCTGCAACATCGATCCCGCGTCAGGATGTCCATACGTCCAGAGTAGATTTGCCCCTGGCAACTTCATCCGTCACTTTCGTACCGTACATACGGAACGTGCATGTGCAAACAATCTCCTTACAATTGCCTATCCAATGGAGAAGAAGGAAAGAGTAATTCCTAAGCGTTTGATAGCTATTGACCGGCAGTTACTAATTGCGTCAGCAGTTAAGCTGACGACCTTCCATCATCTTCCTATTTCCTGCTTCGAGTGGGAAGGCTTCAAAGACTTACTGAAACCGATTACAACGACTCTTGGGTGCACTTTGAACCGTGTCACAATGAAATGTCATCTCTCGAAGACTGCCTGTCGTCTAAAAGAAATGTTGATAGATGAGATGAAAGGCAAGCTCGTCTGCTTGAAAATAGATTCTGCTGCCCGACACAATCGCCATATCTTAGGCATCAATGTACAGTATGCCCTAGACGAGCAGGTGGTCATTCGTACCCTTGGTATGATCGAAATCAAAGAAAGTCAAACAGCGGTGTTCTTGAAATCAAAAGTTATGGATACTTTGGCCGACTATGGGCTATCTCTTGAGAACATATTTTCCGTGACATGCGACAATGGGGCTAATATGGTGGCAACGGTTAGAAAATTAAACAATGATACGTACGTAATGCCTACAGAGCAGCAGGCTGATGGTACGAACATAGATGAGCTGGATGAGTCGGATGTGATAGAGGATGATAAACAGTGTGAACGAAACGTTACTGCTGAACTGGCCAATGAACTGTCCGAAAGGATTACTCTTGTGAGATGTGCCGTGCATACCTTACAGCTTGCAATACTGGATGTTGTTGATAAATCCGATGAGTCTATCCGAGCCATCACTGCTGTTGCTAGAAAATGTAAGCTGGTGAAGTACCGGTCAGAGTTTGAAAGCTACGATGCTTCATACCCACCCGTCTGGAGTAGGACACGATGGGGTGGTATATTCAAAATGATGGAATCGTTCGTACACCAAAAAAGGTTTTTTAACCAGTTGGCCGATAATTTTCCCGAACTAGACCTTTCCAATCAATGGTCGTTCATTGAGCATTACTATGATACGTTTAAGCCGTTGTACATCTGCACAAAGCAAATGCAAGAGAAGCACGTGTCGTTATCTGACTTCTATATGGCATGGCTGATGGCAACGAGTGAGGTACAGAAAGTTCGCGAAAACTCTTTCAGTCCCCATTTACTTCGGTCGTTGAACAATAGATTGAACATTTTGCGCCAATTGAAGGCGGTTCAGATGGCATTATACCTGGATCCAAGGTTCAACTATCGAGGTTCTAAAATATTCACGGCTGAGGAAAAAGATAAAATTCAGCAATACATAGTCGATACATGGGAACGTATCTGCCAACTGGGTAAAACACCGGCTAGTACAAGTAGAGAATCGTCAGAGTCTACCGATGATTTTGATCAGTATCTTACGCAAATGTTTGGTGAATCCGTGAATCTTGGTTGCGAGACCGGGTTTCTTCAACAAGTTAAGTCTTTGGACCTAGAGCCACGCCAAAAACATAACTACAACGTGTGGGACCATTGGTTGCGCCGTAAGACTACGCACCCAGAGATATATGCAGTAGCAATGGTTGTACTATCCACACCATCGAACCAAGTCTCTGTTGAACGGTCTTTCAGTGCCCTTGCCTTGGTTCTCTCTAATCAACGCACTGGCCTTGGGAAAGATACGTTGGAAAACATTTTACTTATTAAATTAAACAAAGACTTATTCTCCAGGGCGCTGGGAACTGCGTATGATTGGAAGGGCCCAATCGACCCGGTTGACGATGATTCTCAGGAATGAATATGATACCGTTGATGCTCAACTGAATGTCGAATGAGACAAATATTGTCGTCTATCACTGGCTCATCGCCGGGTGATAGGGGGATAACTTTTGTTTACATTTTCATGAAATCAATTTCCAATGATACTGAAAGGGTTCGGCAGTCATGATACTTGTTATGATTCAATTAGCGACAATCGTCGTTGGGTGGACGATGATATATGTGTTGTCTCAATGTAAGCTCGAGTCACCATTGTGATAACGAATTTTTTCAGCACTGACAGTAAAAC
>NC_080572.1:36186515-36194882 GCF_030247185.1 Malaya genurostris
CGCTTTACCGCATAACGTTTTTTTTACACTCTGCGTCACTTATAGAAATGAATTCCGCGTACGGGAAGCGCTTTGAGGCTATCCTTCTGTGCACTCATGCAAGAGAACATTTCACTTCGGTGCATAATGTATTTTGATTGCTTGAACCTTTTCTAGCGGAATTTGAACTGAGCAAAAATGTTCGAAATTTACAAACAAAGCCTTATGAAGTTGGCCAAGAATTTGGAACATTCGCGTCTTCTTACTGGTTGAGCAGACAGTATTGTTTACAGTCATCATGTTCTTCACATCTTGGCTGCTTACTTTTTATATCATTAAAATATAGAGACGCCTGATTTATAGTCTTGATCGAAGTATTTAATTTTCGAAGTAACGTAATTCATGCAACGTTCAGATCATAGATAAAACCAATACTTTATAGGATGTGTACGGAACTCATATACAACATATATTCATTTGCATGATTATAAATTTTTGTGCTGAGAATATGTGATGTCAGTTTGTGGCCATCATCAGTGGATTCGGGTAGACTTATAGTAGCCCCGATATGATCCATCAATTCACCTTTTTACTAGGCTTCTACCGAAAAGCGAACAAAAGAGTTGGGAGGATATGTAAGCAGAGTCACCTACTCGTATTCCGCGGGAATAAAAGATGCTCTTCCAACCATAATATCCAGTGCATGGATGAAGCATGTCGCTATAAATGCTTGAACCCACCTGGTGGTTTGTTTGAGAAGAACGCCCCAGATTTGTATCAAGTCTTCAGATGGAAACAAGTTTCCTTCAAGTGACTTGAGTAGGCTATCAACAATCCCTTGTCCAGTAATCAAATCGTTTGGTGCCCTGATGCTCTCTCCTCTTTACGTCCCCATGGTAACTGGTCCATATTAATATAATATAATATAATATAATATTATACAGTGCGCAACGTTTGGCACAAGGTCATTCGGCATAATTGTTTGGAATAAAGCCATTTGACATAATGGATATTTGGAAAATGACTATTTGGCATAATGGTAATCTAGCACAAGATATACAAATCTTTGGTACTGCGATGGTCGTCTGGCATTACAGATCAACATACTGCTTGATACAATTTGTTCTAATTTACTGAGATTCTGAAAAGTTTATTGCGGTTAAGCCGCATCGTTTTTGTTGACCTGTTGTGCGACCTCGCTGCCGCTCGTTCGTACTTAACTTAGGAATAGCTTTAAGTAATCCGGGCAAATGCCTGCAACTAAATAGAGGTGATTTCTCCAGAGACGTTGCCCCCCGCAGTGTCCGGCGCTACCGACAGCGGTTCGACGTTCTCGACCTGAATCATCTATGACAAACAGAATATTGTGCTAGCACTGAATGAGTTGCTAATATAAAATTATAGTGCACTATGTACTTTAGAATTAAAAATAAAACTATTTCACCTAAATATTTCAATCGTATACTAAATTCACATATTTCGTTCGAGTTTTCCTTGAAAAACATTACTCGATCGAAACACAATCGAAATTTCACATTATATCAAAATATTTCAAAAAAATTAAAAATAATAAAATTCAATAATTATTACAATAAATGTCATTATGCCAAATGGCCATTAAGCCAAATGACCATTATGTCAAATGATCATTATGCCAAAACGGAGTTACGCTAAACGGTACTATACCGAAAGACCTTATGCCAAACGGGGCGCCCCCTTATTCAATATAATACAGTATGATATAATAAAATATTACACAATATAGTATAATACAACACACTATATTACAATATAGCATAATATAATATAATGTAATATAATATAATAGATTATAATATAATATAATATAATATAATATAATATAATATAATATAATATAATATAATATAATATAATATACGATAACATAATTCATTACAGATTCATAAACACCATTTCATAAGTTCGTCGGATGCCCTGATGTCCTGGTGCTCTCACTTCAATTGATACAGTCTTGAAAAATTATCATCTAATATATAATACATAGTCATTTATATGGTATAAAATAGTATACGTATAAATCTAATCCCATTGGAAAGATCCCTACATAGAGAAAAAAAATTAAATTTACACGACATGTATCAATAATACTACGAAATAGACATCAGTTGAATCAAAAGTTTAATTGCAAACTACTATCAATGTAAATGTAAATTGGAATGTCTTGATTTTTCAATGAGTAGTATAGCATATTTTACTTTACGCTTAGTTTTGCTTTTACAGTATGTTGAAAAATGAAGACCTGAGAAGTTACTTTATATTCAATTTCCTATTCCAAATACGTCACGCTAGTTTCATACCTGTACCGTAAAAATATTTGCAACCCCTTTCTTAACCAATATACCTCAATAATTTAAAAATTCATTATAACAGGATACGTGCGCTGACTCAAAGATTTTAGACATAAATGTGTATAAAATGAAATTTTTCATTTAATTTAAATGAAAATACAGACTTCCATATCAATATTAACTAATTTTTCTGTCTACCTACTGTATTTTATGACGTGACTTATAATGTTTCTCACTTAACCTTAACTAACCGGTTTTACATGCTTAGCTAGTGTAACAATATGTATCCAGAAAACAGACATAAAAAAATACTTAATAACATAGCACAAATAGAAATTTCCATTTGAAAACGTCGAAATCGTTTCGCTAATTAAACTACACTGAATGTGACGCATGACTAAATACTACTAAATACTAAATACTAAATACTAAATACTAAATACTAAATACTAAATACTAAATACTAAATACTAAATACTAAATACTAAATACTAAATACTAAATACTAAATACTAAATACTAAATACTAAATACTAAATACTAAATACTAAATACTAAATACTAAATACTAAATACTAAATACTAAATACTAAATACTAAATACTAAATACTAAATACTAAATACTAAATACTGAATACTAAATACTAAATACTAAATACTAAATACTAAATACTAAATACTAAATACTAAATACTAAATACTAAATACTAAATACTAAATATTAAATATTAAATACTAAATACTAAATACTAAATACTAAATACTAAATACTAAATACTAAATACTAAATACTAAATACTAAATACTAAATACTAAATACTAAATACTAAATACTAAATACTAAATACTAAATACTAAATACTAAATACTAAATACTAAATACTAAATACTAAATACTAAATACTAAATACTAAATACTAAATACTAAATACTAAATACTAAATACTAAATACTAAATACTAAATACTAAATACTAAATACTAAATACTAAATACTAAATACTAAATACTAAATACTAAATACTAAATACTAAATACTAAATACTAAATACTAAATACTAAATACTAAATACTAAATACTAAATACTAAATACTAAATACTAAATACTAAATACTAAATACTAAATACTAAATACTAAATACTAAATACTAAATACTAAATACTAAATACTAAATACTAAATACTAAATACTAAATACTAAATACTAAATACTAAATACTAAATACTAAATACTAAATACTAAATACTAAATACTAAATACTAAATACTAAATACTAAATACTAAATACTAAATACTAAATACTAAATACTAAATACTAAATACTAAATACTAAATACTAAATACTAAATACTAAATACTAAATACTAAATACTAAATACTAAATACTAAATACTAAATACTAAATACTAAATACTAAATACTAAATACTAAATACTAAATACTAAATACTCAATACTAAATACTAAATACTAAATACTAAATACTAAATACTAAATACTAAATACTAAATACTAAATACTAAATACTAAATACTAAATACTAAATACTAAATACTAAATACTAAATACTAAATACTAAATACTAAATACTAAATACTAAATACTAAATACTAAATACTAAATACTAAATACTAAATACTAAATACTAAATACTAAATACTAAATACTAAATACTAAATACTAAATACTAAATACTAAATACTAAATACTAAATACTAAATACTAAATACTAAATACTAAATACTAAATACTAAATACTAAATACTAAATACTAAATACTAAATACTAAATACTAAATACTAAATACTAAATACTAAATACTAAATACTAAATACTAAATACTAAATACTAAATACTAAATACTAAATACTAAATACTAAATACTAAATACTAAATACTAAATACTAAATACTAAATACTAAATACTAAATACTAAATACTAAATACTAAATACTAAATACTAAATACTAAATACTAAATACTAAATACTAAATACTAAATACTAAATACTAAATACTAAATACTAAATACTAAATACTAAATACTAAATACTAAATACTACATACTAAATACTAAATACTAAATACTAAATACTAAATACTAAATACTAAATACTAAATACTAAATACTAAATACTAAATACTAAATACTAAATACTAAATACTAAATACTAAATACTAAATACTAAATACTAAATACTAAATACTAAATACTAAATACTAAATACTAAATACTAAATACTAAATACTAAATACTAAATACTAAATACTAAATACTAAATACTAAATACTAAATACTAAATACTAAATACTAAATACTAAATACTAAATACTAAATACTAAATACTAAATACTAAATACTAAATACTAAATACTAAATACTAAATACTAAATACTAAATACTAAATACTAAATACTAAATACTAAATACTAAATACTAAATACTAAATACTAAATACTAAATACTAAATACTAAATACTAAATACTAAATACTAAATACTAAATACTAAATACTAAATACTAAATACTAAATACTAAATACTAAATACTAAATACTAAATACTAAATACTAAATACTAAATACTAAATACTAAATACTAAATACTAAATACTAAATACTAAATACTAAATACTAAATACTAAATACTAAATACTAAATACTAAATACTAAATACTAAATACTAAATACTAAATACTAAATACTAAATACTAAATACTAAATACTAAATACTAAATACTAAATACTAAATACTAAATACTAAATACTAAATACTAAATACTAAATACTAAATACTAAATACTAAATACTAAATACTAAATACTAAATACTAAATACTAAATACTAAATACTAAATACTAAATACTAAATACTAAATACTAAATACTAAATACTAAATACTAAATACTAAATACTAAATACTAAATACTAAATACTAAATACTAAATACTAAATACTAAATACTAAATACTAAATACTAAATACTAAATACTAAATACTAAATACTAAATACTAAATACTAAATACTAAATACTAAATACTAAATACTAAATACTAAATACTAAATACTAAATACTAAATACTAAATACTAAATACTAAATACTAAATACTAAATACTAAATACTAAATACTAAATACTAAACACTAAATACTAAATACTAAATACTAAATACTAAATACTAAATACTAAATACTAAATACTAAATACTAAATACTAAATACTAAATACTAAATACTAAATACTAAATACTAAATACTAAATACTAAATACTAAATACTAAATACTAAATACTAAATACTAAATACTAAATACTAAATACTAAATACTAAATACTAAATACTAAATACTAAATACTAAATACTAAATACTAAATACTAAATACTAAATACTAAATACTAAATACTAAATACTAAATACTAAATACTAAATACTAAATACTAAATACTAAATACTAAATACTAAATACTAAATACTAAATACTAAATACTAAATACTAAATACTAAATACTAAATACTAAATACTAAATACTAAATACTAAATACTAAATACTAAATACTAAATACTAAATACTAAATACTAAATACTAAATACTAAATACTAAATACTAAATACTAAATACTAAATACTAAATACTAAATACTAAATACTAAATACTAAATACTAAATACTAAATACTAAATACTAAATACTAAATACTATATACTAAAAGCTCGATGAGACGAAGAAGGGATAATCATATCATAAAATTAAAAATGTCATTTATTTTTTCACCGGTTCGGATTAGTAAACAACCTTTACCTTTACTTTCTGACATATCTGAGGCTCGAATGATTCGCTTCGCTGAAATGTCTAAGTTCGACGTTCGGGAAAAGTTTGGATGCAATAAGCCTTCCCGAAATATTAAAATTATTAATATACTTTAATTCATTGAGAGTATATTATACTTCTGTAATTTATGCTAGTGACGTTCAACATTAAATCATCTCTCGTCAGAGGACACTCGAAAGTTGGCAAACTTCATGGAGCAATGACGAACTGGGACGATGGCTATACTCCATTGTTCCCAAAATATCGACGAAACCTTGGTTCAGGGGGATGAACGTGAGTCGCGATTTCATTCGTGTGATGTCTCGACTCATGTCAAACCACTACACATTCAACGCACATCTCCGGCGTATTGGACTCACGGAGAGCGGTCTCTGCACCTGTGACGAGGGTTATCAGGACATCGAGCATGTCGTGTGGTCGTGCGTAGAGTATCGCGACGCCACGTCGAAGCTACTGGAATCCCTTAGGGCCCGAGGTAGACCACCTGAGGTTCCGGTCCGAGATGTGATGGCGAGTCGGAATAGTTCATATATGTCTCTCATATATCAGTACCTTAAACACATTAATATCCAAGTGTAATCTGTTATACCTCGCTCAGGAAGTATAATCTCCACCTACAGGTTCGACACTAACATCCGCCCAATTCTCTCGATCCCCGTCCCTGTCCACCATCTTCATTGAAACTAACAAGATCTTTTTTTTTGTCACTAACTTTTCGTTCCCCCTTTCCCCGTCTCTTCACCATCTCGATGGCAACTAATTAAATCTCTGTAGTTTTCAGACATTTTGTTTCCATACCCCCCTTTTACCTCGGTTTCCACAATATTTACATTTTTTTTATTCTCTTCCGTAACATCACCATCACTGCGTACGGTCCTACGCTCCAGTCGATGACCAGCATGCGGGCCACCCGCCGGGCCTTCGTAGCCTGGGGGTGTTTCCCGCGGACCCACACGAACCGAAAGGAAGCGGCCATATATAGCGCCATCTGGAAGACCCATGCAATATTCATTTCACCGACCACTGCCGAACGCCAGCTGAAAGCTGGATTCTCGAAAATCCGAGACAACATAATCTAATGATACTATTCTAGTTTTAAGTTAGTCGTTAATGAAGATTAGAAAATACCCTTGGCATCTTGTGCCTAAAAATATATTATATTATTATTTTAAAAAACATTAAATCATAAACTATTTAAATAAAAGAAAACAAAGACACAAAGGTATGGTCGTTTGTCAAATAATGCCTCAATTCAGACTGGGTTTTTTAAAGTAGAATCAAAACTATCTCAATTTCACAGTTATTTTACGTTTCGGCTTTGACTCATCAGTGCGTAGCAGCTTATGTTGAGACGCAAAGTTAATGCTATTTGCAAAACACTTTTTGCTATTACAGCGAAGTGTAATGTTCAAACTGATGGCTTGGACGAAACATCCCAATTTACGTTTCTTTACGAGGTCGAATAATCGGTCGTCTTCGACGCTTTACCGCATAACGTTTTTTTACACTCTGCGTCACTTATAGAAATGAATTCCGCGTACGGGAAGCGCTTTGAGGCTATCCTTCTGTGCACTCAGGCAAGAGAACATTTCACTTCGGTGCATAATGTATTTTGATTGCTTGAACCTTTTCTAGCGGAATTTGAACTGAGCAAAAATGTTCGAAATTTACAAACAAAGCCTTATGAAGTTGGCCAAGAATTTGGAACATTCGCGTCTTCTTACTGGTTGAGCAGACAGTATTGTTTACAGTCATCATGTTCTTCACATCTTGGCTGCTTACTTTTTATATCATTAAAATATAGAGACGCCTGATTTATAGTCTTGATCGAAGTATTTAATTTTCGAAGTAACGTAATTCATGCAACGTTCAGATCATAGATAAAACCAATACTTTATAGGATGTGTACGGAACTCATATACAACATATATTCATTTGCATGATTATAAATTTTTGTGCTGAGAATATGTGATGTCAGTTTGTGGCCATCATCAGTGGATTCGGGTAGACTTATAGTAGCCCCGATATGATCCATCAATTCACCTTTTTACTAGGCTGCTACCGAAAAGCGAACAAAAGAGTTGGGAGGATATGTAAGCAGAGTCACCTACTCGTATTCCGCGGGAATAAAAGATGCCAACCATAATATCCAGTGCATGGATGAAGCATGTCGCTATAAATGCTTGAACCCACCTGGTGGTTTGTTTGAGAAGAACGCCCCAGATTTG